>NC_061112.1:11413285-11457026 GCF_002878395.1 Capsicum annuum | reverse complement strand
TGCTCAAAGAAACCAAAAATAGTCACAATCGGATGAAGGTGACCTTGAATTACTTGAATATGTAGAAACCCAAATTGTGATTGTTCTTGTGAACATGTTTTTGTGTGTGATCCCTTTGATGCTCATGATGACTTATATCAATGGGTAAATTACTCTCTTGAAATAGGAAGTGGTGCATGCTTAGAGATTCCATCTATTTCTTCTTTGTGTGTTTCTTATGTTGAGCATCCTAGTGTTGATGAACTTGGAACTAGTGAGTGCTTGCATAAGGGAACCATAGTTGAAGTTTATTTGTGTGACACCTTTCTCTACTCTCTATTTTTCTTTGATGATATGTATGCTATTGTTGGGAGTATATCTTTTAGATGGGGCGAAGCCTATGGGGAAAAATAGTGTTGTCTAGATCCATGTCTAAGGCCACTCTTTCCATTTGACCCCGGTGCCAAATGTGGATATGACGATGCTGGCACACCCAACTTGTTGCTTGGTCTACATGACAAGCAAGGTATTATTCTTGAAAACCTGAGGGGAAATGTGTCATTGGCGTCTTGGGATAATGCTTCTAAATATTTATCCTTGCTTGACACACTTGTGCTTGAATTGAATGAATCCAAACTTGTGGATGCCAAGTTGATGTTTTACTTGAAAGAATGAAGCCATATGTGTTTAAATGACTTGATTCCAACCTTATGTGCTAAAACTATTGAACCAATTGGTATTCTTATAGATTATAGCAACTTGGATGATGCCTTTACACTTGATGCCTTCCTATACTACCGCTTTTCTTATGATGATATCTATGCTAGTCTTGGATTTACTTTATGTAGGGGTAGGATATTTGTTTGTTGGTCCACTTGGAGTTACAATGCTATATGGCTTTTGTGGACCTTTGTAGTTGTCGTACCTCTTGATGTTTGCCTTAGTCGTGTCCTTTTTTATACCTGTGGTAGGTGTTTCATGATCATAACGGGGGATAGTTGGTTATATTCCAAAAGTGTACCCCCTTGGAATGTTCATCTAATTTGTGGTACTAATGCTAAACCTCCTATCAGGAGGATTGTGTGCTTGTTTTTCCCTCTCTTTTGTTTTGCGAGGTGCGAATTTGAGGACAAATTCCTTTCAAGATGGAGAGAATGATACAAGCAGTAAGATCATAAAAGAGTACAAGGTATTTTTAAATGTTCAAGATTCAGAATTATCAAGTGTTTTGAGCATTTTAAAGCTTGGCAAGTTGAAGGAGGAGAAGGGAACCATTACACTCAAGAGGCGCCTTACTTGAAAGACAAGATGGACCTTGCACACTATAATTTGACACTCAAGAGGCACCCATTGTTAGGGCTATTATGGTCCTTTAAGACTTTCTTTTTCCACTCCAAAGGAGCACCCTTCATTAAGGGCATTTTAGTCTTTGTTTTGTAATAGTATAAATAGGCACCTTAGCTCTTATTTTCCTTAGTTTTGACATAATGAATTGAGTGAATTTTCATATTGTAATATTAGTTTTAGATTTTAGTATTCTTCTTCTCCTTAAGAGAGAAAAACCAAATTAGGGTTAGCACAATTGATGGATTTCACTTGTTTTGATAAATTGGCAACAAAGGTGGGTTTTGAGGAGTGTGAATTTCATTGGTCCACCTAATAGGATGGTTTGAACTTCTATTGATGAGGTGTGATTGATGGTTTGATACACCATCTTTTGTTAATCATTTGGTAGAAGTAAGGGTCTTTCTATTTATCCTTATATTTATGTAATCTTCTTCTTCATCCTCTTTCTTTTGTGTTGTTTTTGCTTGCTAATTTTTGCATCTTGTGTGTCCATTTCGTGAATTCCTAGTCTTCTCTTATACCAAACTCCTTCCAACCAAAACAAATAGGAATGTCATAGTAATTTATCCACACCTCATCCATCCTATTTTTGTTTTCATACATAAACCTATGCTTGAGAAGATCATATACCATTTTTATTTGGAAACGAGCATTGTTGTCCCCAGCAAATTAAGATATTGCCTGAAGCAGCTTTCCCTGAAATCAGAATCCAATTTTTATTCTCGAAGCATTTTTCTGAAGGCGTCAAAATATTTTCCTATAGCTAACTTAACCACAAAATCACCTATTAAATTTGTGGCACTATCTCACTGCATTCTCACAGGATAACGATCGATGCTGAAGGTTTTGACCAACTCTTCGGTGGAAGGGATATTAGCATTTGGATCACCTCTTTTGAAATATTTCTCCTCCCCATGTTCATTATCTTCTGCTCCTGATTAAGTAATACTTGTAAAACAAGCTCATAGAGTGGTTTATGTGGCCTAGCTACTTCACTTGTTCCTTTACTTGGACTTGATTTGGTTTCTTTTCTTTTGGGAGCCATATTATCTTAAATTAATAGGAATATAAAATAGATTATTATTGATTAATGCATCGTTAAAAAGGATAACGGTAAATCAAACATGTAAAACAGTAAAATAATAGTTCCAACAAACCACACATCTATTGCACCAGGTATGTTATCTATTGTAATATATAACTGACTTGTTGGAATAGATGAGTAAACCATTGGAAATTATAAAAATAGATCACTCATCTATTACACCAAGAAGGTTATCTGTTGCAACATATAACCAACCTGTTACAACGGATGAGTAATTTGCTGGAAATAATAAAAACATATCACTCATCTATTGCACGAGGAAGGGAGTAATTTATTGGAAACAATTATAACATATCACTATCTATTGCACCAGACAGGATATATGTTGTAGTATATAACCAACCTATTGCAGCGGATGAGTAATTTGTTGGAAATAATAAAAAAATATCACTCATCTATTGCACCAAGTAGGACACTATTGCAGCATATAACCAACCTATTATAGTGGATGAGTAATCCGTTGTAAATAATAAGAATAGATCTCTCATCTGTTGCATCAGATAGGTTATCTGTTGCAACCTATAAGCAATCTATTTCAGCGGATGAGTAATCTGTTGGAAATAATAAAAACAGGCCACACATCTATTGAAATAGATCACTTATTTGTTGCCAAATGAGTTATCTGTTGGATCAATATTGTTTAGATTTCTTCCAAACAGAAGAGTCATCTGTTGCAACAGATGAATGATATGTTTTGTTCATCTGTTGTAATAGATATTTAATTTGTTGCATCAGATGTTTTATTTGTTGAATTAGATGGTTAATCTGTTGCATCAGATGGTTAATCTATTGTATTAGATGGTTAATCTATTGTACCAGGCAGTTAATCTGTTGAATCAGATGATTAATCTGTTGCAACACCATTTTTACCAAGAAAAACAACAAATCATCCCAACAACACCAACATAACACACACACATACTAAGAACATCAATGGTGACCAAAAATCACCAACAAATTGAATCAACAGTTCGACAACAAAAACTATAATAACAATAAAAAAAATATATTTCACACCAGAAAGAGTAGATAAGAAATGCTAGAAATTAGGGTTTTATTCAGTCCACATTTCAAATTTAAGCAAGAAATATTGAAATTGTTAACCAATACTAAAAGAGAAGTTGGCTCAAGTTCCTCTATTTCTTCATAACTAAAAAGAAATAATTTTTTACCTATGAAAGAAGAAATGGGACGATAAAGAACTTGAAGTTGTCGCTGGAGAAGATTGCTTGTCTAGTCGACTGACAGTTAAAAGTCTAAAAGGAACTCGCTCAACTATTTTTCACCAGAGGTTGAAGTCTTCGAGGATTGAAGTGAGAAATTTTGTAGAATTATTGGTTGAGAGAGAGTTGAGAGAAGCTGTGGTGAGAGAAAGGAGAGAGATGGTCGGTGATTTGGAGAGGAGAGGGGTATGGGTTGGGTTGATTTATAT
Organism: Capsicum annuum; assembly: GCF_002878395.1. Taxonomy (NCBI): domain Eukaryota; kingdom Viridiplantae; phylum Streptophyta; class Magnoliopsida; order Solanales; family Solanaceae; genus Capsicum; species Capsicum annuum. Next base: position 11,453,163 of record NC_061112.1, on the reverse strand, counting down.
TTTTAAAAAGATTAGAAAGTTTTGAAAAGATTAATCAAGTCCACAATTAACTTAATTAAGTTTTGTAATTATGTTTGACCCATTAAGTTGGTCAATGTCACCAATAATTCATTCAAGACTTAAAAGATAATTTTCCTTCAATTTTCTCATGTTACAAATTGTTAATTATTACAACTATATTCTATAAAATGTTTAAATAATAAAAAAGAGGTCACCAAACAAAAATCCAACTTGCTTTTGCATAAACAACTTTTTTTAAAAAATTATAGCCACATAAGCAATAAAGCCATTTAGTCATTAAAACTTAAAAGAAGTACACTACTATCACGGTAAAAGGAACTCCTAGTTGACCAGTAATATTATTTCAATTTACTTAATATTATCAATCTACCCTTAAGATGACAGGCAGGTATGTTGACCTCCTACCTGCATCAAGTAGTTAATTCCCTCTTATTATACACACTGATACATGCGCACACGCATACACACACATATATATACACTTTGAGTTGTTAATTATTTTAATTTATAGTATATTGAACATAATTTAGCAAAAATAATCATAATACATTGAAAATATGCTACTACCCCCTTCATTTAAAATATTGTTATTGTTGTTATAATTTTCATTTCAAGGGTTATATATAAATTTTGATCAGTATATTAAGATATATTCTTTTAGCACATCAATTGTATTATATAATATTTTCTATATATATTTTACTTATCTTACCAACCATACATTAAAATAAAATATTAAAAAATTACATTATTTTAAAGGTTTTCATATTAAGTAGCTTTTTTAAAGAGTATGTCTAAGCTAATATAGTCACTTATTTAGGAATTGAGAGAATAATTCATAGAAAAATGAATTTAATTTAATATATTGAGATTGATGATGTGTTTGGTTATGCTCATTTGTCAACTTCTATATTTCAAGGCTCCGTGTGTGGTTACGTTATTCAACCGACAACATAAGTTATAATTTCTCAAAATATCCTTAGGTAAATAAAGCAATTAGTCAAATATGATTAATCCAAGAAATAATTTAAGCCAGACATAAGTTGATAAAGCAACTGTGCTAGAACCAAGAAACTCAAGGGATGCCTAACACCTTTTCCTGAGTCAATAGAATTCCTTACCCGATATTCTATTTCCACAGACCCATAAAGAGTCATTTTATTTTGACTAGGAATTTAATAAGGAGACTTGGAACACCAAAACTCAATTCCAAATGGCAACACTACCAAATTAATAATTTCTTTTCAAAATAGAAAAACCCATTTTTCTCTAACTACCAAAACTTAGCGGTGTCGGGGTAAAAATAGGGGTGTGACAATTGGCGGCTAGTCATGATCCAGACTCTTTCTCTCAATTACCTCCTTTGATAGAACCTTTATCCCCACCACCAAAATCTATTGTCCAAACTGATATTTCATCAAAACTATCAGATTACGATAAAGTTTTTAACTCTAAGGTATTAGATTCAAAATTTGTTATGCCTCCGAATATAGACCCAATTCGATTGAAATTAGTCTCATATGATAATGGATCCCTATTGTGGAGTAGAAATGGGGTCCCTGTTGTGTAATGGACTGAAGCTGAAGTTTTAAGGATGACTATGTTAGAATTATTGTAATATGCAATGTGGGTAAGTTTTCTCAAGGTCGGTCAAACCTAGAGGATTTGTGCAAGAATTTCCTGATATAATGTGGAATAAAATGAGATTTTAAAATTGGTCTTTTGAGATGTCAACAGTTGAAAAATACTTTCTACATTAAAATCAAGGATGGAATTTCGTTTCCAATGAAAGCTCTCATATAAGTTTCGAAATTCAAAAATTATGAAGAGGCCACACATGTGATAACTTGGGTTTTTTTTTCCTAATTTGCTACCCACTTATTTTGTCAAAGAATTATTATTTTCATTGGCATTTGATGTTGGGAAACCACTCCACCTAGATGTTTCCATCATTCATAAGACTAGGCACAACTCTTTAATGGTTAAAGTGAAAGTAAACTTTACTGCAGAATTACCAAAGGTTGTACGCATAGTTATTATAGATGAAGCTAAAGAAGCATAACGTATAACAAAAGTCAGAATACAGTATGATTCTCTACCAAAATATTACAAGGTCAATAAATTATAAGGTCATAATAAAGAGGCGTTTATGATATTAACTCTAAAATGAAAATATACTATCGACGAACATAAAGATAAAGTGGAGTGCTGAAAAAAGAAAGAATCTATTCTAGCTACTAATGTTATCTCTTTCCCTCCAAGGGTGTTGTCCTATGGAAAAATTGTAGGAGATATGTATGTCTAGGCTATTCTCAAACATAGGAATAATGATGTTGTGAAAAATAATGATGAAAACAAGTTAAGTAAAAGCTCCTTAAAGAACAAAAAATTCATGTCAAATAAGTTTGACAGTCTATAAGAGGAGTCAACTCACACAATGATGTGTGAGCTAATGCTAACACATTTGAGGCTTTTAACTAAAGAATAATTGCCAAGTCTTAAGCAAATTTTTTTGTTTTTGATTGTTTTATGTTTGATTTTCAGAAGAAGTTAATATGTTAGAGGGCCAACAAGAATGGAAGTAAATGATCTAAAATCTAAAGTAAATAGAGGCAAAGTGTGGCTGACGATATTTGTGATAAGTCGTCAGCCCTGTGATAAGCTATCAGCTTCATCGCCAGTCATATACAGAGAATTGGCCTAAGTTGAAAACTGTGACGACAATTCATGATAGGTCGTCAAAGAGCTGATAAGCCATCAAGAATGTCTTTAGCCTCAGGCATAACATGAGAGCTGAGGAAAATCCTTGACGACATATGTGATAAGTCATCAAGGAGTTGATAGGGTATCATCGTTTATCGTCAGCGTTAGGCATCAAGTGTCCAAAGCAAAGAGAAAGCTGATAACATTTGTGATAAGTCGTTAACCTCCTGATAGGCTATCACAAATGGCGTTACCTAATCTGAAGAATTTCTGAATTTTATTATTTTGTTTCCATAATTAGGGTGAACTATTTAAATCCTTGTTTAGGGTTTTCTTAGGAGTTTGAAAATCTTGAGTTTTGAGACACAATACTTTGATATTTTCTCTCTCTAACTTCTTGGCTTGAAAAAACAATTATTTTGAAGAGAATTTAATCATTATTTTGGGATTTTCTATTGTGATCTAATCTAAGATTCACTAGTTATTATTCTTCTTGTGGTAAGTTTATCTTTCAAAGTATGAATTCATCTAGTTGCTTAGATTATTACATCATGAGCAGCTAAATTCCTTTAAGCTGAATTATGGAATCTAGGGTAGGTCTTTATAATGTGCTGAGTGTTTAAGATTCGAAAGATGGTAGGACTCCTTGATAATTCTGATATTTTATTTATTGTTTGTTGGTTGCAAATAATAGATAACATCTGCTTTGATTTGCTTGAGAAAGAAATCAAATATAGTGGAAAGTGAATTATCAACAGGGACTTGGAATTACTAAACTTTTGTTTAATAACCAGCGTTGTAACAAGGTTGGTTAACCTGAGGTAAAATCTGGGCAGTGAATATAAATTCCCTAAGTCCGAGAGGATTAGGTAATTAAATGCTTAAGTATGTCGAGAGACATTTAAGCATAACTTCGATAAAGATAACTTGTTGTCCTACCTACTATGAGAATCTTGAACCACTAGTAGCATCTGTCAAGTACCAATAACCCTAGTGAACATAATTCTAGTTTTTCATAAACTCTTGATTACAAATATTTAAACTAAAGTGACCAACAATTACTTGTTAACTAAAACCCTTTTTTTTCTCGAAACATCCAACTATCAGTTGATTAAATCACAAACGAATTACGTTCACACCATATTCTCTGTGGGATTCGACCCCAACCTAGTTTGGTTTTATATTGACAATGATCGATTATATTCTCATTGAGAGGTGTAGTTTGAGCGTTATCAAAAATTGTGCCGTTGCTGGAGAACAATTTGGCGTATTGAGTTGGTTTGGAATTTTAGTTTACTTGCTTGAATTCAAACTTGTAAATATCTGTTTAGTTTATTTTTATTTTCTTTTATTTTCTTTTATTTTTATTTTTCTCACACTCTTCTTGAGATGTCTTCCTGGAAAGATAGTTTTGTGAGTGATGACGATTCTTGTGATGATTCTTGTTATTATTATGTGGGACCATATTTTGAGGCTTACTGTCCAGATTTACCTAGAAGTACATGGACAGGACCTTTATAATATGATTCAGATACTGTCCTACTTATTGTAACTTGGTGTTTGGCTTGTAGTAAAAGTGATCATACTGAAGATATGTGTGTTTTCATGATTCAAGAGAACAAATTGATAAAATAAATTTTAGAGAATTAGGAATAGTTGTGGGCAGAGCTAAAGGAGTTACCACTCCCACCATGTTTACAGTGGCTAAACAAAGAAGAATATGCAGAGGACATTAGCTAATTTGAGGAGAAAACTCAAGAATCACAACCACTCAATTATCATCTTGATCTTGAGACTGACATTAAGAAGGTGAATGAAAGTGAGTGTGTAGAAGATAGTGTAAATTTTGAAGTAAAATTAGTTGGGCCTCACTCGAAGTATTTTTCCACATTATGTTTAGATGATATCTTGTCTGTGGAATCATCTAAAATAGTGGAAGAGTGTGAAGATGAGGAACAAAAATCCTATATTCTTTATTTTACACTTGATAAGCAACGTAAAAACATACCTCACTTTAAGGCTGAGAGGTTTATCATGATCAATACATTACTCGACTTCTTAATTTTTGTACCACCCCCCTATGAGCGAAGAGAGAAGATGGACTCTAAGTTGGGGGTGAAATTCATATCCTCAAGGTGGAGGAAAAAGTTGAGTTAGTTCATTCCATGACACTAAATTAGGTGTTTCTTGGGAGGCAGACTAAGGTATTTTATTATTTGTATTCGTATTATGTGATTGACATCAGATCTTCGCACCCATGGTGCCACAGGTATGTTTCTGACTCTCTTGTTTTGGCTTGACGCATTAGGGACATTGCATGATTTTAAGTTGAGGATGGAGCTACTTGTAGGTGTTGATGTCCTCTTAGGGTTTTTGTTGTCAAGCCTCTTTTCCCCAGAGTCTTGTTCCTAATAGAGCCACCATGTTTAGGCGTATTGTTTTTGTTTTGTGATGTGTTATGGTTAACTAGGGGAAATAAGTATCTAGGAAAATTGACATATTTTGGTTGATTTTTCTTGGAATGATAAATACCTCTCCAATTGTCTATCTGGTAACTGTATGATGTGCATCTATATGTGACTATTGTGAATCTTTTTATGGCATTAGTTCTAGTAATGAAATAATCAGTGCTAAACAGCTGCATGGACTAAAGGAGTAGTAGTTTGTGATATACTTGTATGCCATATGTGTGTAAGATCTTACTCAGTTCCCATTGTATGTTAAATTCAAAACTTGCCCGGTTAGTCTTACCTAGGTTGAAGGATAGGGGTTAGGAAAGGATCATAGGTTGTTTTGATATTAGCCCACTGTTAGCCTAAATGACCTTCCCTATATGTCGAATATCCCTTGATCCCTACTTTGAGCCTGATTAGCCTAGTTTTTTTATTGACACCTGTCACATTCTAGTTTATATCATAATGAACTTATTTTGGCCCTGATCCTCCTTGGACACTATGCACCTTGACTTAGGCAAATGGCCTAAGTTGAGGGTGGATATCATAGGGGTATGTGATGTAAAATGAGTAGGAAGAAAGGTAGATTAAAAGATCGCACCCATCCTGAATAAGTGTGATTAAGAAAAGGGGAGAATAGAAAAAGGCTAATGAGTGAGACAGAAAAATAAGCTAATGTAGTGTTAAGGAGGCTCAGTCACTTTAAATACCATTGAGTATCATACCAGCCCCTAGACTACATTACAACCCTAAGAGAAATCTATAGTGATCCTAACTGACCTATTTGAAGATCTAGGTAATGAAAATAAGGGCAAGCCTATGGTACTTGGCATACACTGATTGGAACTTCATTTTGAGAGTGAGTGTTTTGATTGTCCCCATAATTACATATATAATTCCTGATATAAGATGAGGGGGATTTCTTTGTTGTGAGGGTACACTGGTTACATTGCGAGTTACTAACTTATTCGGGTAGTGTAATACTTATCTATGCATGGTTGTTATAGATGAATTGATGCCATATCTTGATTCTTCTGTGTTGCATTGATGTTCTTCATTGTACTTAAATTGACTGACTTTGAAGATAGTGAAAGTGTTTTGAGATGATATGGATGATTGACTGCCAAATGTGCTTAGTATTCTCTTAGTTGTGTTGAGTTGATTGAGGACAAGAAATTGTTTTAAGTTGAGGGTGTTGATGTGTGAGCTAATGCTAACATATTTGAGGCTTTTAACTAAGAATAATTGTGAAGTCTTAAGCAACTTTTATCGTTTTTGATTGTTTTATGTTTGATTTTTCAGAAGAAATATGTTAGAGAGCCAACGAAAATGGAAGTAAATGAACTAAAATCTGAAGTAAATAGAGGCAAAGTGTGCCTGATGACATTTGTTATAAGTCATTAGCCCTGTGATAAGCTATCAGCTTCATCGTCAGCCATAGACAGAGAATTGGCCTAAGTTGAAAGTTGTGACGATATTTTGTGATAGGTCATTAAGGAGCTGATAAGCCCTCAAGAATGTTGTTAGCCTCAGGCATAACATGAGAGCTGAGAGCCTTGAAAACATATATGATAAGTCGTCAAGGAGCTGATAAGGCATCACCATTTATCGTCAGTGTTAGGCAGCAAGAGTCTAAAGCAAAGAGGAAGCTAACGACATTTATGATAAATCGTCATCCTCCTGATAGGCTATCACAAATGGCGTCACCTAATCCAAAGAATTTCTGAATTTTATTATTTTGTTTCCATAATTAGGGTGAGCTGTTTAAAGCCTTGTTTAGGGTTTTCTTAGGAGTTCAAAAATCTTGAGTTTTAAGACACATTACTTTGATATTTTCTTTCTCTAACTTCTTGGCTTGAAAAAGCAATTATTTTGAAGAGAATTTAATCATTATTTTGGGTTTTTCTGTTGTGATCTAATTTGAGATTCACTAGTTATTATTCATCTTGCGGTAAGTTTATCTTTCAAAGTATGAATTCATCTAGTTGCTTCAATTATTGCGTCATGACTAGCTAAATTTCTTTAACCTGAATTATGGGATCTAAGGGTAGGTGTTGATAAGGTGCTGAGTGTTCAAGATTTGAAATATGGTAGGAGTCCTTGATAATTCTGATGTTTTAATTATTTTTTGTTGGTTGCAAATGATAGATAACACCTGCTTTGATTTGCTTGATAAAGAAATCAAATATAGTGGGAAGTGAGTTATCAATAGGGACTTGGAATTACTAAACTTCCGTTTAATAATCAGCGTTGTAACAAGGTTGGTTAACCTGAGGTAAAATCTGGGCAGTGAATATAAATTCCCTAAGTCCGAGAGGATTAGGTAATAAATGCTTAAGAAGGTCGAGAGATATTTAAGCATAACTTTGATAAAGATAACTTGTTGTCCTACCTACCGTGAGAATCTTGAACCACTAGTAGCATTTGTGAAGTACCAACAACCCTAGTGAACATAATTTTGCTTTTTCATAAACTCTTGATTACAAACATTTAAACTAAAGTGACCAACAATTATTTGTTAACTAAAACCCTTTTTTTTCTGGAAACATCCAACTATCAGTTGATTAAATCGGAAATGACTTACATTCACACTATATTCCCTATGGGATTCGACCCTAACCTAGTTGGGTTTTATATTGATAATGATCACTTACATTCTTATTAAGAGGTGTAATTTGAGCCTTATCACACAACTGAGGAGTCCTTAAAAGAGCAACAAGAATCAGTAAGAGACTTACCAAAAAGTAAGTAGAAAATTAGTGACACTAAAAGATGCTTTCATAAGACCTTCACATATCCAAGATGGAGTGACAAAGTGGATGCAGAACAAGCATATGAGGAGCAACTAATTTTTGCAGAACAATTACCAAGGGATATAATGAAGATTTGTGAAAAAGATAGGGGTATCAGGAAAGTCAAGTTGCAAAAATTACCTGAGAGCACCATCAATAACCCAGTAGTGCAACCTTAAAAAGGTTGTGCTGCATTGCCACTTAACAATGATTTGAATTTTTATATGAGGCATAGAGAGAAGGAAATGTGTAATGCCCCAGGTTTGGAAGTCAAATTTTTTCTCAGTAATTATGCTTACTGCTTAGGGTACGACTCAGGTGATGAGTCATAAAGAGCCATCATAAGTCATATAGAAAAATTATGGTCTAACTAATGGGGTTTTCCTAAGTTTTTTATCATGGTCACAACTGGTACCATACGAGTCATAAGGTAATATCACGAGTCGTGGTGAGGGACTCCTGACCTTAACAGCAAGATGGCCTAAGGTTATTGTCTTGGTAACAACTAAACTCCACAAGTTTTAGGGTAAGGTCATGAGTCATAGAGCGGGACTCATAACCAAACCAATAAGGAGGCGCTGAGTTTCTGCCCAGACCACAAGTCCAGGCAATGACTCATAGCTAGTCATTACGAGTCGTCCCCTGAACCATAGGGACTAGGAGTTATTTTCCTACACATTTTTCATCAAAGGTAATTTGGTCTTTTTCCTTACTTAACACTATTTCCATGACTTAAAGCATTCCCTTATCCCTATTTTCACCCATTAAAACATAAGATAAACACTCTATCTTCTCTTAAATTCTTATGTCAAGAATAAAACTAAGGTTTCTAAGGGTTGGTCATCTAGGGCTCAAAGTATGGTTTCTTTTCCAAATTCTTGGTGTTTTCAAGCATGTATCTCTTGCTTAAACTTTTATTTTTATCTTGGCATGAAATGTTTCGGTATTTATATGATTTTAGTGTTTAGTTTTGGAATTTGGGTTGACGGTTTTAGATGATTATTGTTTGAATGGTATTCTCATGGTTTACATGCATTTGTTTATACTTTATAAATGGATTTCAGAACTCATTGGATTCATGGGTATGGATAAGGAAATGGGGATTGTGGATTTCCCCAAATTTATGAATAATGGAATAGGGGTCATGGATTCCCTTAAATTGTATGGATTTTTGGTATTGGAATTGGTTATAACCTCAACCCATCATATGAATTTGTCTTTGAAACATGGATATATGCATAATTTAACCATTTTTTAAACTATTGTATTACATAAAAGGTTAGTGTAAAATAAATGATTTTGAAAGGCATTAGTGTCCATGATTTGGTTTTAAACTGGAGCTTGGAGGGCGTGTATTCCCCCAAGTTGGTGGATGATTGGAATGACATGAATCTATAATCTTGCAAGCTCATTGGCATGATGATACCAATGGTGAATGCCTTAAAAAATAGTTCATGGATTAATGGATGGATTATGTGTAAATGTTTTAATTTTGTCTTAAAGGGGATTGTGTAGCTCGTCTTGGATGGTGGAGGTCCCGTAGAGACCGATACAAGAGACAACGTTTGCCGGTGTAGGGGTCTTTATGACCGTGTGCATAGCTCATACATTATATATATTTTGGAATGGCTGGGGTCATGAATTCCCTGGTGCTTCCTTGGATTTCTCCGATTTATTTGGCTAACATCCACTAAAGACTTTTCAATAGGAGAAGCCGGACCCATATATCCCATAGGTTCCCTTAGGATGGTTAGAGCTACACCATCTATTTTAATAATTTTAAATCTCATGATAAACCTTGTTTCCTATCCTAATATTATATATATGCATATATTTATGTATGTGAATATGTATGTTGAGTTTTGATTTGACTTTGAAATGGCATTTTTTTATCCCTTCATTGAGTTACATGCTAGCATCACCTTGCTAACCGTCCTCGGACACTACATCTTTTCATGATGTAGGGTCCTAAGATTTTCTTCTATTGGTTTGTGCAGTGTTAAGTGGTGCGATCGTCCATTGGGTTTGTAGTGAAGTGGTGAGCCTCCATCTTTTGAAAAGCTTGGTCAGTTTATCAGTTTCTTTCAATACTTTAGAATTAAAGAGTTCATATTAACATTATCATTATCATTGCCACTGTCTTGGTCGGGGGAATATCCCAACCTAGCTTGATATTCAAATTAGTTTAGAGGCTTTTGTGGACATGTGTGGGTTGGATAGTCTTGTTTACTCTTAGATCTTATTCTTGAGTTACATTAACTATTTTACCTCTATTATTTGGTTGTCTTTAGATTTTTTATTATTTGAATTTTGCTTAATTGAATAGGCTATGGGGGTGGTCTTCGGTCCTAGGAGGGCTTGAGATACCCATCACGACTAGGCTTGAGGTCCGATCATGACATGCTAAGTATCATAACATAGGTTCAGGGTTTTTGGGTGTCCACAAAGTCGTATCGAGTAGAGTCCCTTTTACGAATGTATAGCATACCACACTTATAAGGGGGAGGCTACAAGACATTTAGGAATGTTTCCCTTTCTTATGTTCTATTTTGGGCTATAGAGTCTAGGGTTATCGAATTTCTCTAACTCCTGATTTGCTCATATTTTAGATCATGCCTCCTCGAAGATCTGATATTTGTAGAAACTCTATAGGCTCCTCTACCCTACTTGAGGGCAATGTAGAGGGGACTCACACTGCCTATAGAGTGCAAACCCATTCTAGGGTCCCTACTCCTGATTGTGTCACTCCATTTGGGGTTCCACCAGTCCCCACTATTTCCTCTTTAATTGTTGACACTTATGCTCAGTCCGCTCAAGTATATATATCTAATACAGAGTTCTGACATTCTATTCATCCATTGACTCAGTTGGTACTCCTAGTCTCGCCAGTCAGGTCAAGGTGGTTCTATTGCTCCTTCTTTAGAGGTTACATGAGTTGGTTAGTTTATGAGGTTGAATCCCTTAAACTTTACTGGATCAAAGATTAGGGAGTATTCTCAAGGGTTTATTAATGATATGGAGAAGATACTTAGGGGGATGAATGTTATTGATGTACAGGGTATAGAGTTTATTGTATATCAATTGAAAGAAATATATCAATGGTATGAGAAGTGGGAGCATTTGAGGGATAATGAGGTTGTGCAGGCTATGTGAGAGGAGTTATTTGGTGCCTTCCTTGATAATTTCTTTACTCGGGAGTTAAGCGAAGTGAAGGAAGAGGAATTTGTGAATCAAAAGAAGGGAAAGATGAGTGTGAAAGAGCATGCCTTAAAATTCCATCAGTTGTCTCACTATGCTCTGGAGTTAGTTTCTAGCATAAGAACCAGAATGAGGAGGTTTGCTTAAGGTTTGTCTCGTGATTTGGTATTAAAGTATAAGGCTGCAATGTTGGACAATGATATGGATATATCCAAGATTATGGTTTATAACAACAAGTTAAAGATGAGAAGAAAAAGTAGGTAGATATAGGAGATAGGGAGAACAAGATATTTAAATATTTGAAATAGGGTGTGAATTAACAAAATAGTGGGAGAGATGGTAGACAGTAGAGCAAGAAGAAGACTTAGGAAAATTCTAGTTTGTATTTTTTGGCTAGTGCTCCTTATCCTAAGTCAGTCTGGTGATTATTATTTTCACGCTAGTAGTGATCTTAAGGCATAGGGTGCCCAGTATTAGGCTAGTGGAGCTCAATTAGCCCTATCATATCTTCCTTATAGATTTTGTGGTCAACTTCACTAGGGTTATTATGATGAGGGGAGGAATTAGTACTTTAATTGTGGCCAGCTGAGGCATATATAGTGACACTTCCCTTCAACTAAGATTTCTATGGAAGATAATAAGATTCCAGCTGCTACTTCATCAGCTCTTGCACCAAAAGGTACTACTTTTGGTACCGACGCTGGATGAAATTATCTTTATGCTCTTTCCCCTCGTTAGGAATCTGAGGTATCCCCAACGTTGTTATTGGTATGTTTAAGCTATTCTCCTACAATGTGTATTGTTTTCTTGGTGTAGTTTCTACCCTATCTTATGTGACCCCTTATGTGGTTGTGTACTTTGGTTTCGGTGCCAAAAGTATTTCTGAGTCTAGTCTGTTGGGTGACTCTATTATGGCTAGAAGCGTCTATAGGGGTTGTGTGGTATCCATCTTTTTTATAGAGACCTTGGTGGATATTGATATTATTTTAGGGATGTTTTATCTTCATTTGTACTATGCTTCTTTGGATTGTAGGACCCAAAGGGTGAGTTTCCATTTTTCTAATGAACTGATAATAAAATGGGAGGGGAGTTTCTTAGTACTTAAGGGGAGGTTTATTTCTTATCTTAGAGCTCAGAATTTTATTTCCAAAGGGTGTCTATGTCATCTAGTTTGGGTTAAGGATTCTAGTTTTGGGGATCCTTCCTAGCAATTTGTCCCTGTTGTTAATGATTTTCTCGATGTGTTTCTCAATGATCTTCCTAGCATTTCCACCGATACAAAAATAGATTTTGGGATTGATCTTCTAAACGTCCTATCTATTCCTTCATATAGAATGGATCAGTTGAGTTGAAGGAACTAAGGAGCAGTTAAAAGATCTTTCTGATAAGAGTTTCATCCTTCCTAGTATTTCTCTGTGGGGCTCCCCTATGCTTTTCATGCGAAAGAAAAATGGGTCTCTTTGGGTGTGTATAGATCATCGACAGTTGAATAAGGTGACAGTGAAGAATAAGTATCCTCTTTATAGGATTGATGATCTTTCCGACCAGCTTCAGGGTGCTACGTGTTTTTCTAAGGTTGATCTCCATTCGAGCTATCTTCAGTTAAAAATTAGGGAGAGTGATAATCCTAACTTTTTTTTAAACCCGATATGATCACTATGAGTTTTTGGTTATGTCATTTGGTTTGACTAATGCTCCTAGTGCTTTCATAGATCTCATGAATCGGGTGTTCATACAGTTTTTGGACTTATTTGTTATTGTCTTCGTTGATGATATTTTGGTGTACTCTAAGAGTGAGGAGGATTATACCAATTACCTCTAAATTGTGTTGCAGACTCTTAAGGATCAGAAGTTGTATGCTAAATTTCTAAGTGTGAATTTTGGCTAAATATTGTGACATTCTTTGGGCATGTTTTATCTAGTGAGGGAATCAAAGTGGAACCTCAGAAAGTTGAGGTAGTTAAGAGGTGGCCTAGAACCACGACTCCAACCAATATTTGAAGCTTTTTGGGCTTAGTTGGGTATTATAGGAGATTTGTGGAGAGATTTTCATCTATTGACACGTCATTGATGATGTTGACTCAGAGAAAGGTAAAGTTCTTGCACTCTGATGCTTGTGAGGTTAGCTTTGATAAGTTGAAGGATAAGTTGACTTCTACACCAGTATTGACCCCGCCCAAGGGTACTGATGGATTTATAGTATATTATGATGCATCCCGTATAGGACTAGGTTGTGTCTTGATGTAGTATGGTAAGGTTATGGCCCATGCTTCTGGGAAGCTTAATATTCATGAGAAGCATTATTCGAATCGTGATTTGGAGATGAAGGCTATGGTTTTTGCTTTAAAGATTTGGCTCCATTATTTGTATAGGGTGCATGTAGACATTTATTTCGATCATAAGAGCTTGCAGTATGTGTTTACCCATAAGGAGTTGAATCTCAAGTAGAAGAGGTGTCTTAAATTGCTTAAGTATCATGACATGGGTCTTTACTACCATCCAAGTAAAGCTAATGTGGTTGTTGATTCTCTTAGCAGGTTGTCCTTGGAGAGGTTATCTCATGTGGATCAGGAGAAAAGAGGATTGGTGAAAGACATTCACCAGCTGTCCAATTTAGGAATTTGTCTTTTGGACTCTAAGAATAGAGGAATAATTATTCAAGAAGTGGTTAAATCATCTCTCAGTGCTGAGGTAAATGATAAGTAAGCTTTGGATCCCATCCTTATGCAGATTAAGGATGATGTGTGTCAGCAAAAGGTTTGTCATTTGAGATTAGTAGTGATGTCATTCTAAGGTATCAAGGTAGGTTATGTTTTCTTGATATTGATGGGCTGCGAGAGAGGATTTTGACTGAGGATCATAAGTCGAGGTATATATTTCACCCAGGTTCAATAAAGATGTATCATGATTTGAAGGAGATCTATTGGTAGAACAATATGAACAGAGATGTGGCTAACTTTATGTCTAAGTGTTTTGTTTTGTTAGCAAGTGAAATTTGAGCACTTGATGCCCGGTGTCTTGTCTCAAGAGATTGATTTCCCCATATGGAAGTAGAAGATGATCAATTTGGATTTTCTTGGTCTTCCACGGTCTCATACTTAGTATGATTTGATTTGAGTTATTGTGGATTGGATGACTAAGTCGGCTCACTTTTTGCTTGTGAGGACTATTACTCTAGAGAGGATTATGCTAAGTTTTTCATTGAGAACATAATCAAATTCCATGGAGCGTCGATATCTATCATTTTGAATTAAGGTGTACAATTTTCTTCTCACTTTTGACATCTATTTCAAAATGTTTTTGGGGATGAAGGTGAACCTTAGCATCTCTTTCTATCCATAAATGGATGGATAAGTGGAATAGTTATTCAGACAATAGAGGATTTTGGATTTGGAGGGAGTTAGGTTGATTTTGGAGGAAGTTGGGTTGATGGACAAGCGAAATAGGCTATTAAGATATTAGGTTAAGGTCCTATGTGATTTATTTTGGAGAAAGTTGGATTGATCACTTACCCCTAAGTGAGTTTGCGTATAATAATAGTTACCACTCTAGTATTGGGATGGATCCTTTTGAAGCTCTTTATGGTAGGGGGTGATGTCTCTTATTAGGTGGTTAAAGGTTGGTGAGACTAGGTTGTTTGGTCTTAATTAGGTTAACCAAGCCATAAATAAGGTGAAGGTGATTGGGAGAGACTTAAGACTGCTCAAAGTTGCCAAAAGTCTTATATGGATGTAAGGCGAAGGGAGTTGGAGTTTGATGTAAGTAATTGGGTGTTCTTGAAGGTCTCTCCTATAAAGGGAGTGGTGTGATTTGGAAATAAGGGGAAGCGTAATCTCAATTATGTTGGTCTATATCTGATTTTGAGAAGAGTAGGGAAGGCACCTGTGAGTTGGATTTGCCTATGATTCTGGGTTCCATTCATCCATTTTTCCATATGTCGATGTTGAATAAGTGAGTGGGTAATCCTCCTCTATTTTTGCCTATTAAGAATATTGGTATTTCGGATTCCTTCTCCTATGAGGAAGCCCCGATTGAGATATTGGATAAGAAAGTTCTCCGATTAAGGACTAAAGATGTCGCTTCAGAAAAGGTTCTTTGGAGGAATCAAAAGGTGGAGAAAGCTACTTGGGAAGCTGAAGAGGATATGAAGGCCAAGTACCCGATTTGTTCTCTAGATTGGGTGATCATGCTTAAGGTATATGCTTCTCTTATTCTAATCACTTTTCAGGGTTTGTTCCTGGTTTTATGGTTTCTTGTTGTCTTGTATTCATCCCAAAGGGTGATTTAACTCCTCATTCAGGGACGATTGATGCTGGGGAGAGGGAAATATAATACCCCATGTTTTGAACTCTGAATTTTTCTTAGTAGTTGTGCTTACTGCTTAGGGTACGACTCAGGTGATGAGTCATAGAGAGTGTTTATGAGTCGTTTAAAGCAATCATGGTCTAACCAGTGGGATTTCCCTAAGTTTCTATCATGGTCACGACTGGGGCCATATGACTCATAAGGTAATGTAACGAGTTGTGGTGAGGGACTCATGACCTTAATAGTGAGATGGCCCAAGGTTGTTGTCTCTGTAATGACCATACTTCATAAGTCGTAGGGTGGGACTCGTGACCAAACCAATAAGGAGGCCCTAATTTCTACCCAAACCACGAGTCGAGGCAATGAATCATAGCTAGTCATTACGAGTCGTCCCCTGACCCGTAGCGATTGGGAGTTATTTTCCTGAACATTTTTTATTAAGGGTAATTTGGTTTATTCCCTTCCTTTACACTGTTACCATGACTTAAAAGTGTGAAACATCACTCTTCATCCCACTCCACCAATAGATTTCCCGTAAGTCGTGGTACATCTTAGTGGGCCCTAGATGAATAGAGTAGGGTGCACCATGCGCTTTTGTAACAATTCACTACCTTAAGTCATCTATACCTGGGACACAGAGATGACCCTAACAATGCAATACACCATCTCCCCCTTGGGAGAAAACCTCTACTTTTTTATCCTTGACTGACTCTTTCAATTTAATAAAGTTGGGATCTCTATCTTGCTTTTCTTTTACCTTGCATACTAGAGATGATTCAAAACTACTTTGAACCCATATATCACCCTCTTCTGTATAAAATAAGCTAATACCTAGTCTGTTAAACTGATGTATTTCCTAAGATAACTTCTTTTTACTATCCTCAATATTAGCAACACTACCCATGGACAGTCTGTTGAGAGCATCGGCCACTACATTAGCCTTGCCCGTATGATAAAAGACACTCATGTCATAATTTTTCAAGAGCTCTAACCACCTTCTCTGATGAAGATTGAGATCTTTTTGAGAAAAGACATACTGAAGGCTCTTATAATCTATGAACACAGCTACACGACCTCCGTAGAGATCACGCCTCCAAATCTATAAGGCAAATACTACGGCTGCTAATTCAAGATCATGAGTAGGATAATTCTTCTCATGGGGTTTAAGCTGTCTAGAGGCATAGGCTATGACCTACCATGTTGCATGAGGACACAACTCAAACCTACTCTGGAATTATCATAATACACTACAAACCCATCTGGACCATCTTGTAATGCTAGAATTGGAGCTGAGGTGAGTTAAGTATTTAACTCCTAAAAATTCTTCTCACAAGGATCTGACCACTGAAACTTGACCTTATTTTGAGTCAATCTTGACATAGGGGATGCAATAAAAGAAAACCCCTCGACAAACCGCTTGTAATAGCCAGCCAAACCCAAGAAGCTCCTGATATCTAATGGAGAGATGGGGTAAGACCAGTTTCTTACCGCTTTAGTCTTTTAAGGATATACTCTAATGCCATCACCGGAGACAATATGACCAAGGAATGCTACTGACCTTAGCCAAAATTTTTACTTACAGAATTTGGCAAACAACTGATGGTCTATGAGACTATGAAGTATTGTTCTGAGAAGTTCTGCATGATCACTCTCACTGCAAAAATAGACTAGAATATTATCTATAAAGACTATGATAACATGTCCAAGTACTACTTGAAGACACGATTTATGAAGTCCATAAAAGTTGTGGGGCATTGGTAAGACCAAAGGACATAACTAGGAATTCAAAGTGACCATGCCGAGTTTGGAAAGGTGTCTTTGGAATGTCATATTCTTTGACTCTGAGCTGATGATAGTTGGATCTAAGGTCTATCTTGGAAAAGTAAATGGCACCCTGAAGTTGGTCAAATAATTCATCAATTCTATAAAGTGGATACTTGTTCTTGACCATGACTTTATTGAGTTGACGGTAGTCTATGCACATTCTGAGAGAACTGTCTTTCTTTCACATGAATAAGACTAGTGTACCCTATGGGGAAACACAGGGCCTGATGAATCTCTTATCTAAGAGATCCTTCAACTGTTCTTTCAGTTCCTTAAGTTTTGCTGGAGCCATTCTCTATGGTAGAATAGACATAGGCTAAGTATCTGGAAGAAGATCAATACCGAAGTCTATTTTTCTTTTGAGAGAAATGCCTGGAAGATCTTCGGGAAAAATATCTGAATAGTCATTCATAACTGGGACTGATTCAAGGTTGGGAGTTTTAGAAATAATTTCCTTAACTCGAATAAGATAATAGACATATCCCTTAGATATCATTTTCCTTGCCCAAAGGTAGGAAACAAGCTGACCTCAAAAAGCGGACACACTACCCTTCCACTCTAGGATAGGTTCATTCGGACATTGGAATTAGACTATTTTATTTCTATAGTCGACTGTAGCATAGCAGGAATGAAGCCAATCCATGACAAGAATGACATCAAAATCAGTCATCTCTAATTTGACTAAGTCTGCTAAAGTGACTTTCTAAAATATCATAATCGGGCAGTTCTTGTATACCTGTCGAGCTATGATGGTTTTACCCACTAGGGTAGAGACTAAAAAGGGATCTTCTAGAATTTTGTGACTGACTCCAAAATTGCCTACTATATAGAGAGTAACAAAAGACAAGGAAGCACCTGGATCTAGCAAAGAATAAACATGAACATGAAAGATCTTTAACGTACCAGTAACTACATCAAGAGAATTTTCCTGATCCTACCAAGTCTAAAGAGCATAAAGACAATTTGGGTGTTGCCCACTAGTAGCACTAGAGGTGGCACCCTGTTGATTTGGGTGACCAGACTGAGCTGGGGAATTGTTCTGTAGACCCTGCTAACCCGACTGAGGACAATCTCTGACCTTGTGGCCTGTCTTGCCACAACCAAAGTAGACATTTCTACCTAATCTGCAAACACCCTTATGGTTCTTACCATAAGTCAGACAAAGGGGGTTAGTTTGGGCATTGCTGACACTGCCCTGAGACTTAGAGCTTGGTGCTCTATCTCTGTTGCCATCTCTAAACTTAGGATCTAGAGTACTGGATGAAGATAGAGATGGAACTGATGACTTAAGACAAAATTGAGAATGGTTTTCTCCTTATGACTTGGGTTGATCAAAGTTGAAACTACCTGTCCTTGCTCTCTTACTCTGCTTCACACTCATCTTAATCTTTTTCTTCTCTATCTGTTGAGTATGATTCATGAGTCTGGCTAAAGTCATGTCACTGTTTAGCAAGGCAGATCTACACTCATTTACCATGTTACCATTCACCGCTGAAACAAACTTAATCATCATAGCCCTGTTGTATGCAACCACATGAGGGGCATATCAGGCTAATTGAGTAAACTTAAGAGACTACTCTTTCACCATCATGTTGCCCTGCCTGAGGTTGATGAATTCGAGCACCTTAGCTTCCCTAAGCTCTTGGGGAAAAAATATATCTAAGAATGCAGTGACAAACTCCTCCCACTATATAGGACCTGCATCATCTGACCTTTCTGACTTTCATTGTTTGAAGCAAGTATGAGCCACATCCTACAACTGATATATAGCTAGCTCAGTACTTTCAACAGTAGTCACCTCCATGATGTCTGTCACCTTCTGAACCTGATCAATAAATTCCTGAGGGTCCTCATCTGACTTAGACCCGAGAAAGGATGGAGGGTTCATTCGGGTAAAGTCCTGAACATGGCTAGAGCTGAATTAGCCACTGAGTTAGCTGAAACGACAACTGGTTATTCATTTTGAGTAGCAACTAACTGAGCAAGAGTAGTGAATGCAGCCCTGAACTCCGTATAAGAAATATGTTCATCCAAGGAATCTTCTTGGACAGGTTGGGTTCTTTTCTTGGGAGGCATGTTCTAAAATAAGGAGAATAAATAGATTAGACTGAAAGATTGACTTGAGATTATGCTCACTGGCATGACATGAATACTGAAAGAAGGGAACCTGTTCATAAAAAATCTTGTAGCCTCCTTCATATAAATGTCGTATGCAACACACCCATGTACAAGACTCAACTAGATATATCTTTTAGACTTCCTAGGACTTCATTGAACCTTAGACTCTGATACTAAGTTTGTAATGCCCTGAATCAGGTACCCGAAATACTACACAATGCTCATCACCCCGAAGGATCACAAGCTAACCCATGACTAATACCTGTACATGTACACTGTATAATATACTAAATAAATATGGAAATAAAGGCTATAAGGCAAATAAGCTTCACACTGAATCATAAATGAAATAATAATGTCTAACCAGTGTGGTATATCAATACCAAAACAAAACTGAAAATAACTGAAGTCAGAATCAAATCTGAAAGCCTCTAAGTACTGTCTGAATATGGAGTTGAAGGAATATGTCTCCCACTAACTCTGTCTAGCAAAACTGAGCTAAAACAAATAATAACATAAAGTAATGATAAGTCCTCAAAGGACGAGGACACAATTCTAACTTCAACTATGGAAATTGGGATGCTAGTGATGCTCTGGAGCTCTCGCTTCTAAACCTATGGTGTAATACACCGTAGTATAAATACGTCAGTACTTTGAATGTACTAGTATGCATGTGAGGTAGGCTGATTGCATGGGGTTCATATGCATGAACATTACTAACTAGCTAACTAGCATGAATGTGAGAAAGAATACATGAACACATAATACTGTAAATGAGATTGTGAAAACATGATTACTGAGTTTGAGTACTGATAACAAAAGTTTACTGATATACTGATAACATGAGTGACTGTATCTGACAGTCCTGAACCTGATGGAACTAGCTGAGTTCCGTACTGTATCTGAGTTGACTGTATCTGACAGCCCTAAAATCTGAAGAACTATCTGAGTTCTTTTACTGAGACTGATTCTGAAACTATGGGAGATAATTATCTAACCGACATACCCTAAATGCACTATAATAGCTAAGCTGGGGTCAAATCTGTGCCCTGATTGGAAGGGTGTCAATATCGTTCCACTGGTAGAGATAAACTATGGTAACCCTCATCTGACAGTGTCCCTAAAACAGAATGGTGGGGTCCTCATTTGACAATGCTTATCCACCTCATCAACCCTCATCTGAC
Organism: Capsicum annuum; assembly: GCF_002878395.1. NCBI lineage: Eukaryota > Viridiplantae > Streptophyta > Magnoliopsida > Solanales > Solanaceae > Capsicum > Capsicum annuum. The sequence goes on along the minus strand of NC_061112.1, from coordinate 11,432,565 downwards.
AGTGTTGATGTCTCAACCTATGTTAGCTACATAGTTCTGGAACATAAGGATGACTTCTAAGAATCACACCCTCACCTGACAGTTTGTGTTCCCATCCTTGGGTTCACTCAGTGCTAATTCCTACTCTCATCTGAATAAACAATGAACATGATTAATTGGACTAAACTAACTGGATTCATAAAGTTCCACTGACTGACGGAATACTACTGAGATTACTGAGTTACTGAACTTTCCTGAGTCATATGGCTGACTAAATTCCACTGAAGATTGCTTGACTGAGAAGATCGTGAAAACATGACACTGGATCTAGGCGCATAGCTATCTTTTCAGGTACAAGTACCCCTAGGACTCGATAGAAGGAAACTAACATAATATGACAATTCTTGATCATAGGAATAAAGCCCACAGTTCATAATGCCATAAGTTGGGGATTTCATACTACACATAGTTCTCATAATTTTATATATGGAAGGGAATGAATATAACAACATGCCATAATTCCATCAAATCTAGTTTCATGAACATCCCATCAACAATCATAATGCATACAATATCATAGAAGTCATTGTTTTCATAAGGGTGTAGCATGCATTTGTCATTTAGGTCACAATTTAGCTATAATACATGATTTATAGTCTCCTAGGTATTTGTATCAAACACCTTAAATGCACAACTTAGGCATAGGTTCAATCATCAAATTATTCATCATGAATAACCAAATTTACATGTTTCCAACTCATATGATATCATAACTTCATAAAAACACACAAAGACCCTAACTTGGGGATTTTACAACATCAATTACATGAACAAATCAACCCACAACATAATAACATGGTTCATAATTTAAAAGAGGATTCTTGAGCTTTATGGATGGAAGGAATCCATAAATCAACACAATGCATACCTTAGATGAAAGTTCCTTAACGATCTACGGGGAAATCTCTTGGATTTGGGCCTTCAAATTGAAATCCTTGTTCTTGTTCTTGAGAGAAATTGATGAAAAGAAGTATATTTTAGTGTTTCGAGGACTAAATTCCATGTTTTTTTATATATAAGGGTGAGAAAATGACCAAATTACCCCTCAAAGCACGGAGGTGAAATACTGAAAAACTGGGCACAAAGGCTATAGCAAGGCGGCGCCTTTCCTAGAGCCTTTTGCAGCTGGGCGGCGCCTTGCTATTGAGGGAGGGGGCCAAGGATATAAGCTGGGCAGCACCCCCATATAGCCTTTAACTACTTGTTCGAAATCCATACGTGCCCTTACAGATTTCAAAAATTCCGAAATTCACCCGGAATGTACTATGGACTTGCCCCATCGCAATTCAACTTGAAAATTAGAAAACGGAGGTAGGGAAGGTCTTCAACTAAATACCCAAAGTTTGAAGGCTTAAAATGAGACTAAGTGTTGAACACCTAGCTAAAATATTCTAAGTGTTGAACCTTCCAAAGAGCTTTTTTTTGGAGCTAAAGAGTTGATTATCAACGTAAAATTTTGCGAGGTCTTACAATATCTCCACCTTGGGAACATTCATTCTCAAATTAGATTGACTGAGAGGGGAGAAAAGACAACTGACATGAATACTGAGCATGAACAACTAAAACATGATTTCATGACTGACATGACCGATAAGTTGAACATATCATACTGAACATCCATATCTGATGCATGTATAACTGATTCATGAATGCATAACTGAGTATTCTGATGAACTAAGTTTCTCACAATGAGAATGCATATCTGATGCATGATTATATAACTAAACTGATACATGAATGCATGACTGAATATGCAATGGTACTTGATACCGAGTTTCTAATAGGAACATGAGCATGAAACTGGATATCAAGTTTGTAATGAATACTGGACATGAAGCTGAAAAGCTTAAGGAGAACTATTACCTTGAGCTTGATCTAAGTTGGCGGAGAAGAGGTGAGGATACTTGGTACTCATGTCTACTTCTGTTTCCCAATTAGCTCCCTTAATGGACTGATTTCGCCAAAGAACTTTGACTAGAGGGACTTATTTGTTCCTCAATCTATGATTTTGATAGTCTAGCATTTTGACTAGAATCTCTTCATAAGAGAGGTTGTTATGAACATCTATGCTCTAAATAGGGACTACAACTGTTGGGTCACCAATGCACTTCTTCAATAAAGAGACATGGAAGACTGGATGAACTGAGGCTAGATCTGAAGGTAACTCGAGCTCATAAGCTACCTTGCCAAAACGATTGATTATCTTGAAGGGACCGACATATCGAGGACTGTGCTTTCCCTTCTTGACGAACTGCTTCACTCTCTTAATGGGAGAGATCTTTAGATAGACATAGTCACCAATCTCAAACTCGATATATTTTTTATGAATATCTGCATAAGACTTCTACCATCTCTGAGCAGCCTGAATCTTTCTCTGATCAACTGAACTTTCTCTAAGTCATCGAATACTAAGTCAGGCCCTATGATAGAGGCCTCAGTAACTTCAAACCACCATATTATAGATCTGCATTTCCTACCATAGAGAGCTTCGAATGGAGCAATCTGAATACTGGAATAATAGTTGTTGTTGTATGCAAACTCAATCAAAGGCAAGTAGTCATCCCAAATTCCCTTAAAATCAATTGCGCATGCCCTTAGCATTTCTTCTAGAGTCTGAGTAGTCCTTTCTTCTTGTCCATCTGTCTGAGGATAAAAGGTTGTACTGAGATGGACTTGGGTACCAAGACCCTTTAGGAATGCTTTCCAGAAGTAAGAGATGAATTAGGTACCTATGTCTGAGATAATAGATAGTGGAACACTGTGCAATCTGACTAACTCTTTGATATACAGTTCGGCATATTCCTCAACTGACTACAAGGTATGAATTGGAAGGAAATGAGCTGATTTGGTCATCCTATCTACAATGAACCAAACCGAATCATGCTAATAACGAGTTTGAGGCAAACCCTTCACGAAGTCTATGTTTACTTCTTCCCACTTCCAAGTAGGAATAATGAACTCCTGCGTAGGACCACTAGGCTACTGATACTTTATCTTAACCTGTTGACATGTAGAGCACTTAGCCACAAACTTTGCAATATCTCTCTTAATCCCAATCCACCAATAGATTTCCCACAAGTTGTGGTACATCTTAGTGTCTCCTAGATGAAGAGAGTAGCGCGCACCATATGCTTCTTTAAGAATTTGCCACCTTAATTCATCTACACCTGGGAGACAGAGATAAACCTGACAACATAATACACTATCTCCCCCTTGGGTGAAAACCTCTATTTTTTTATCATTGACTGACTCTTTCAACTTAACAAGGCTGGGATCTCTATCTTGCTTTTCTTTTACCTTAGATACTAGAGATAATTAAGAACTACTCTAAACCCATAGATCACCCTCTATTATATTGACTAAGCGAACACCAAGTCTGGTAAGCTGATACATTTCCTAAGCTAACTTCTTCTTACTATCCTCAACATGAGCAACACTACCCATGGACATTCTACTAAGAGCGTCGGCCACAACATTGGCCTTGCTTGGATGATAAAGGAAACTAATGTCATAATTTTTCAAGAGCTCTAACCACCTTCTCTGATGAAGATTGAGATCTTTCTGAGAAAAGACATATTAAAGGCTCTTGTGATTTGTGAATGCATCAACATAAACTCCATAGAGATAATGCCTCCAAATCTTTAAGGTAAATACTACAGCTGATAATTCAAGATCATGAGTAGGATAATTCTTATCATGGGGTTTAAGCTGTCTGGAGAAATAGGCTATGACCATACCATGCCGTATGAGGACACAACCAAACCTACTCTGGATGCATCACAATACACTCCGAACCCATCTGGACTATCTGGTAATGCTAAAACTGGAGCTGAGGTAAGTCAAGTCTTCAACTCCTGAAAACTCTTCTTGCAACGATCTAACCACTGAAACTTGATCTTCTTATGAGTCAATATTGACATAGGGGATGCAATAGAAGAAAATCCCTCAACAAACCATTTGTAATAGTAAGCCAAACCTAAGAAGCTTCTGATATCTGATGGAGAGATAGGGCGAGGCCAGTTTCTTACCGCTTCAGTTTTTTGAGGATCTACTCTAATGCCATCACCGAAGTTAATTAACCAAGGAATGCTACTGACCTTAGACAAATTTGTACTTACTGAATTTGGCGAACAGCTGATGGTCTCTGAGAGTCTGAAGTACTGTTCTAAGATGTTTTGCATGATGACTCTTACTGCGGGAATAGACCGAAATATCATCTATGAATACTATGATAAAAATGTCCAAGTACTGCTTGAACACATGATTCATCAAGTCCACAAAAGTTGTTGGAGCATTGGTAAGACCAAAAGACATGATTAGGAATTCGAAGTGACCATATCGAGTTTGGAAAGCAGTCTTCGTATTATCACATTCTCTACCTATTAGCTGATGAAAGCCGGATCTGAGGTCTATCTTGGAGAAGTAATAGGCACCCTGAAGTTGATCAAATAAGTCATCAACTCTAGGAAGTGGATACTTATTCTTGACTGTGACTTTATTGAGTTGACGGTAGTCTATGCACATTCTGAGAGAATCATCTTTCTTTCGCACAAATAAGACTAGTGCGCCCGATGGGAAAACACTGGGCTGATGAATCCCATATCTAAAAGATCCTTCAATTGTTCTTTCAGTTCCTTGAGTTTTGCTGGTGACATTCTGTATGGCAGAATAGACATAGGCTGAGTATCTGGAAGAAGATCAATACCGAAGTCTATTTCCCTTACAGGAGGAATTCCTGGAAGATCTTTGGGAAAAATATCTGAATATTCATTCACAACTAGGACTGATTCAAGGCTGGGAGTTTCAAAACTAGTGTTCTTAACTCGAACAAGATGATAGACACATCCCTTAGATATTATTTTCCTTGACCGAAGGTAGGAAACAAGCTGACCTCTGAAAGCAGACACATTACCCTTCCACTCTAGGACGGGTTCATTCAAAAAATGGAACCCGTAACTACATCAAGAGAATTTTCCTGATCCTGTCGAGTCTGAAAAGCATAAAGACGATTTGGACGTTGCCCACTAGTAGCACTAGAGGTGGCACACTGCTGATTTAGGCGACCAGACTGAGCTGGGGAATGGTTCTGCTTACCTTGATGACCCAACTGAGGACAATCTCTGACCCTATGGCCTGGCTTTCCATAATTAAAGCAGACATCGCTACCTGATCTGCAAACACCATTGTGGTTCTTACCAAAAGTCTGACAATGGGAATTAGTTTGGGCATTGCTTACACTACCTTGAGACTTAGAGCCTGGCGCTCTATCTTTATTTCCATCTCTAAACTTAGGAGTTGGAGCACTGGATGAAGAAGAAGCTGGAACTGATGACTTAGGATGAAACTTAGAATGGTTTCCTCCTTCTGACTTGGGCTGAGCAAAGTTAAAACTACCTGTCCATTCTCTCTTACTCTACTTCTCCCTCATCTTAATCTTTTGCTCCTCTATCTGTTGAGCATGAGTCAAGAGTCTAGCTAAAGTCATGTCATTATTCAGCAAGACGGATCTGCACTCATTTACCATGCTATCATTCACCCCTGAAATGAACTTACCTATCTTAGCCCTATTGTCTGCAACCACATAAGGGGCATATCTGGCTAATTGAGTAAACTTAAGAGAATACTGTTTCACCTTCATGTTGCCCTGCCTGAGGTTGATGAATTCTAGCACCTTAGTTTCCCTAAGCTCTTGGGGAAAAATCTGTCTAAGAATGTAGTGACAAACTCCTCCTACTCTATAGGACCTGCATCATCTGACCTCTCTGACTTCCACTATTTTAACCAAGTATGAGCCACATCCTGTAATTGATATGCAGCTAGCTCAGCACTCTCAACAGTAGTCACCCCCATGATGCCTGTCACCTTCTGAACCTGATCAATGAATTCCTGAGGGTCCTCATCTTACTTAGACCCAAGAAAGGATGGAGGGTTCATTCGGGTAAAGTCCTGAATCCTGGCTGCAGCTGATTAGCCACTGATTTGAATGGAACGACAGTTGGTCATTCATTTTGAGCAGCAACTGAACGACACAGAGTAGTGAATGCGGCCATGAACTCCGCATGAGAAACATGTCCATCCAAAGAAACTTCTTGGACAGGCTAGGTTCTTCTCTTGGGAGGCATGTTCTGAAATAAAGAGAAGAAATGGACTAGACTGAGAGATTGACTTGAGATTATACTCACTGGCACAACATGAATACTAAAAGAAGGGAAACTATTCCTAAAACATCTTATAGCCTCCTACACATAAATGTGGCGCGCAATACACCCATGTACAAGAATATACTAGATGCGGCTTCCAGACTTCCTAGGACTTTATTGAACCTTAGGCTCTGATACCAAGTTTGTAGCGCCCCAAATCTGGTACCTAAAACACTATACGGTGCTCATGACCTCGAAGGACCACAAGTTAACCCATGACTGATACCTGTACTTGTACACTGCATATTATACTAGATAAATATGGAAATAAAGGTTCTAAGGCCATAAGGTTCACACTGAATCATAAATAAAATAAGAATGTTTGATAAGTGTGGTATATCAATAGCAAAACAAAATTGAAAACAACTGAAGACTGAATCGAATCTGAAAGCCTCTAAGTACTCTCTGAATATGAAGTTTAAGGAACATGTCTCCAACTAACTCCATCTAGCGAAACTGAGCTGAAACAAATAATAACATAAATTAACGATCATGTCCTCGAAGGATGCAGACTCACTGCTAACTTCGACTGCAGAAACTAGGATGCTACTGATGCTCTTGAGCTCGTGCTTCTGAACCTATGGTATAAGACACCATTGCACAAATGTGTCAGTACTTTGAATATACTGGTATGTATGTGCGGTAGGCTTAATATATGGGGTTCATATGCACGAACAATACTAACTAGCTGACTAATATGAATGTGAGAAAGAATGCATGAACACATAATACTGTAAATGAGATCGTTAAAACATGATTACTAAATCTAAGTAATGATAACATGAGTTTACTGATATATCTGATAACATGGGTGACTATATCTGACAGTCTTGAACCTGATGAAACTAGTTGAGTTTCGTACTGTATCTGAGTTGACTGTATTTGACAGTCCTAAAATCTGAAGAACTATCTGAGTTCTTTTACTGAGACTGATTCTAAAACTGTGGGAGATAATTATCTAACCGACATGCCCCAAATGCACTATAATAGGTAAGTTGGGGTCCAATCTATGCCTTAATTGGAAGAGTGTCAATACCGCACCACTAGTAGACACAAGCTATGGGTAACCATCATCTGGCAGTGTCCCCAAAAGAGAACGTTGGGCCCTTATCTGACAATACTTATACACCTTATCAACCCTCATCTGACAGTGTTGATGTCTCAACCTATGTTAGCTACATAGTTCTGGAATGCAAGGATGACTTCTAAGAATCACACCCTCACCTGACAGTGTGTGTTCCCATTCTTGGGTTCACTCAGTGCTAATTCCTACTCCCATTTGAATAGCACTGAACATGATTAACTAGACTGAACTGACTGGATTCATAAGGTTCCATTGACTGATAGAATACTACTGAGATTACTGAGTTGCTGAACTTTCCTGAGTCATATGCACACAGCTATCTTTTCGGATACAAGTACCCCCAGGACTCAATCGAAGGAAACTGACATAACATGACAATTCTTGATCATAGAAATAAAGCCCACAGTTCATAATGCCATAAGTTGGGGATTTCATACTACACATAGTTCTCATAATTTTATATATGGAAGGGAATGAATATAACAACATGCCATAATTCCATCAAATCTAGTTTCATGAACATCCCATCAACAATCATAATGCATACAATATCATAGAAGTCATTGTTTTCATAAGGGTGTAGCATGCATTTGTCATTTAGGTCACAATTTAGCTATAATACATGATTTCTAGTCTCCTAGGCATTTTTATCTAACACCTTACATTCACAACTTAGGCATAGGTGTAATCATCAAATTATTCATCATGAACAACCAAATTTACATATTTCCAACTCATATGATATCATAGCTTCATAAAAATACACAAAGACCCTAACTTGGGGATTTTACAACATCAATTACCTGAACAAATCAACCCACAACATAATAACATGGTTCATAATTTAAAATAGGGTTCTTGAGCTTTATGGATGGAATGAATCCATAAATCAACACAACGCATACCATAGATGAAAGTTCCTTAACGATCTACGGTGAAATCTCTTAGATTTGGGTCTTCAAATTGAAACTCTTGTTCTTGTTCTTGAGAGAAATTGATGAAAGAAGTATATTTTGGTGTTTTGAGGGCTAAATTCCGTGTTTTTGATATATATAGGGGTGGGAAAATGACAAAATTACCCCTCAAAGCACGGAGGTGGAATGCTGAAAAACTGGGCACAAAGGCTATAGCAAGGCGGCGCCTTTCCTAGAGCTTTTTGCAGCTGGGCGGAGCCTTGCTATTGAGGGAGGGAGCCAAGGCTATAATCTGGGCGACGCCCCCTTATAGCCTTTAGCTACTGGTTTGAAATTCAAAGGTGCCCTAAATGGATTCCAAAAATTCTAAAACTCACCCAGAATGTACTATGGACTTGCCCCATCGCAATACAACTTGAAAATTGGAAAATGGAGGTAGGAAAGGTCGTCGACTAAATCCCCGAAGTTCAAAGGCTTAAAATAAGAGTTTTGAACACCTATCTAGAATATTCTAAGTGTTGAACCTTCCAAAGAGCTTTCTTTTAGAGCTAAAAGAGTTGATTATCAATGTAAGATTTTGCGGGGTTTTACAGTCAACCTGGAATTAACCTTCACCAACCCTATTTTCTCCGCATCCACATGAGATAATTTCCTTATGGACCACCTATTAAGAGCATCAGCAACAACATTAGCTTTATTTAGATGGTAGTGAAAAATCATGTCGTAGTCCTTAAGCAATTTGAGCCACCACCTATGCCGAAGGTTTAATATCTTCTATAAACACATACTGCAAGCTCTTATGGTTTTAATAAATATCCATATGCACTTCATAGAGATAATGGTGCCAGACCTTTAAAACAAAAACCATAGCCTCCAACTCTAGATCGTGAGTCAAATAATTCCTCTCATGAACCCTAATCTACTTGGAAGTGCATCACAATACACAACAAACCCCTCAGTACCCTCAGGCAGGGTCAGCACTGGCGTAGAAGTCAACTTATCTTTCAGCTTTTAAAAATTACCCTCACAAGCATCGGACTACAAAACAATAACCTTTTTCTGAGTCAACCTTGTCAGCGGAGCAGCAATAGATTAGAAACTTTCCACAAACCTCTTATAATACCCAGTCAATCCCAAGAAGCTCCTAATGTTTGTTGGAGTCGTGGGCCTAGTCCACTTCCTATCTACCTTAACTTTCTATAGATCCACCTTGATCCCCTTACTAGACACAACATGCCCAAGAAAAGTCACACCACTTAGCCAAAATTCATACTTATAAAACTTCGTATAAAACTTTCTATAATACAATCCAGAGGTGATTGGCATGATCCTCCTCACTCTTACAGTACTCCAAGATGTCATCAATGAAGATAATAGCAAGCAAATCCAGGAATTATGTAAACACCGAATTCATAAGATCCATGAAAGAAGTCGGACCATTGGTGTCAACCTCTTTAACTAGAAACTCAAAATGGTCATACCGGGTTCGGAATGCAGTCTTAGAAATATCACCCTTTTTAATTTTTAGTTGATGGTAGCCCGAACGAAGATCAATCTTAGAGAAATACCTAGCACCCTAAAGTTGGTCAAAAAGATCATCAATCTTAGGAAGAGGATACTTATTATTCACTGTAACCTTATTCAGCTGACGATAGTCTGTACACATCCAAAGAGACCTATTTTTCATTCACAAGAAAAGTACAAGAGCACCCCACGAAAAAACACTAGGATGGATGAAACTCTTATCAAGAAGAACCTTTAACTGCTCCTTTAGCTCTTTTAATTCAATCAGAGCCATCCTATAAGGAGGAATGAAAATAGGATGGGTATCCCATAGAAGATCAATCCCAAAGTCTATCTCCCTATCGGGAGGAATTCCAAAAATATCATTAAGAAATACTTCAGGAAATTCATTAACCACAGAGATAGATTGCAAAGAGAGACTCTCAGATTTAGAATCCCTAATCCAAACTAGATGATACAGGGACCCTTTGAAAATTAATTTCTGAGCACTAAGATAAGAAATAAACCTCCCTTTCGGTACTAATGAACTCCCCTTCTATTCAATCACCGATTCATTAGTAAAATAGAAACTGACCTTTCAAGTCCTATAATCCAAAAAAGCATAGCACGAATGAAGCCAATACATCCCCAAGATTACATAAAAATCCACCATATCAAGATCTATTAAATCCACTAACATATCCCTATGAAAGATGGATACCACACAACCCCCATACATTTTTCTATCAACAATAGAATCAATTACCTATCAAAGTACACTAAAAAGGGGTCAAAAATACTATCGGGACCAAAACCAAAGCATACAGTCACATAAGGGTCACCTAAGATATGGTAGAACCTGGATCAAGCAAATAATAAATATCACGAGAGAAGAGTTATAATATACTAGTGACAATATCAGGGGATGCCTTAGATTCCATACGAGTAGCAAGATCATAGAGACGATTCCGCCTAGTGTCGGTACTAAAAGTGGCGCCCTTAGGTGCAGGAACTGAAGAAGTGGCGATCAAAACGTTATTAGCTACAGTGGAAAGACAAAGATGACCCTAATTAAAACACAAGTTCCTCCCCTCCTTACAATATCAACGGTGTAGTGATCGATAACATCGACAAGGAGGATAAGGTAGGGACAACTGAGCTACACTAACCTGAGACTGGAACCCTGTGCCTTAGTACCACTGCTATCCTGAAAACAACATCACCAAAAAGGCTTAGGATAAGGAACACTAGCCGTCAAATATCAATTTCCCCAATTCTTCTTCTTAGTCCACTGTCTGCCATCTCTCTCATTGTTCTGCTGACTTGCACCCTGCTCTGAATATCTAAACTTCTTATTCTGCTTCTCTTCCATCTATACCTATTTCTTTTTCACATCATCTACCTGTTGTATCTAAACCACCAGCCTGGAGGGGTCCATATCATTATTGAACATTGTAGCCTTACACTCTAATACCAAATCATGAGATAATGCAGAAGCAAACTTTCTTATCTTGGATCTCATATTAGACACTAACTTCGAAGCATGACTGTAACGTCCTAAGATATCATCTCGAGATGACACATGGTTCCCAAGGCTACACGTAGCCTCAAGCTAACCCTTTAAGCCAAAACACTACCCTTGGGTTCCATCACAACAACATACACGCTACGCTAAGGATATATATATAAGTACATATCATATCACATCGCACATGGAACGGAATATCGTTAGACTGTACATATATGGAATGTCTATATACAAACCAACCCAACAATACACTAGTCTGACATAGCCTCTACACAGAAAAATCAACGAGCCATTAGGACAAACCCCCAACTAATTCAACAGACCAAAGGGATCACAAAACAACAGCACCAAAACTAGCAACTTAGTCCTCGAACCATGAGGACTCACCACTGAAGAAATGTAGATGCGGCACTCGAATATCACTGTCGTGGATGCGACTGAGTACCTAAACCTATCTCATGGTAAAAATGTAGCCCATAGAGAAATATGTGGGTCAGCACAAGATACATACTGAGTATGTGGGGGCGCATGCAAAATATAAATAATATCGTAAATTTCATTAAAAAAACGTACATATGGACCATAATGACACACCTGGCTTGAGTGACATTGAATCATGCAACTCATAACATCATAGCTAGGAAATATAGGATACAAACCTCATAAATCATTATAGATCATCATAGGCAACTTGACTTACCACATCAAAACTCGGACTGACTCGGTATTTCAATAAACATGACTCTTATGGACAGGGGAGTTTCCTATAACCGACAACACCACATGAGCTACGTGGAATACCAACGTTTGAAACCCTCATTGGCGGGAGCGTCATACTCTTTCCCAGGGAGAACGACCTTAAAACTGCAATAATCACAATCGGACTCTCTAGCCAATAATATCATCATCAAACAACCCTACGGTGCCACATAGGTTTGGGGAAATACCAAATTTCCCTCTCAGTGCTAAGTACTACTCCCTGACAAGCTCAGAACGCGTTAGGAAAATCCATCACAACATCACAAGGGTCTATCATAAAGATCATATCAAATCTCTTTCTCATTTATCAAATCATATCAATTTGTGGATTCCTAACTCAACACATTTTAGCTCAAAATATTTTAATCTTCCTCAACATCAACAAAGTATCAATGCGTTGAACCATAACCAACTTGACATTCGGACAAGTATATGAAGACTCAATACATAATATTTTCAATAATTTAACTCATCAAAACCATCTGAAGAATACCAAGACTCATTACACTTCAATATTAACATTTCTCAATTTGCCATCCAACTCTTATTTAAAGGTACTTGAGACATCAACCCATAGTAGGGATATAGAATTTCCAATATCAATTATAAATTCATAATAAGGAAATAGTGGAATGATAGTATAAATCAACGCTTAACAAATTAAATCATCATACTCTCATAATCAAATACTTTTTGGACATAATTCCATCTCAACATCATACACATATCGGATGACATAATCCCATAGCTCATGGATAATAATATAAGATATAAAACCATATTTCCAATTCATGGTAAAACATGTAAAATCTCATGTCAATGCAATTCAACAAAAATACCGGGCACAAGATCGAACGGATAATCTTGTTCAAAGCCCCACATACGTAAATATAGAAGATGAATATGAACTTCCAACTCCGAAACTTAATTCATGAAAATAAAGGGTGTTTCTCGAATCCCTTAACATGATCAACTCAAATCCCAAGTCAATTTAAAATTACTATGGTTCAATCAAGAGACATAGAAGGATAAAATTTGGAGTAATAGGGATGGGGTTTGAGCCTTAGGAAATTTTGGAGAAAAATGAGCTATTGAATACTCTTAATGGGCTTATATCCATGGTTTACCCAGACGGATTGGAGTGGGAATGACCAAAATACCCTTAAAAATCAAATAATGTCAAATCTATCCTTTGGTGGACTATTTTGATAGGCTAAAGTATATCGACCATAAAGTTTTGCTCCGATGGCCAAATAGGATAAAACCAATTTCATTGGAAATAGGACTTTCAGAGCTTTCTGTTGATATATAGTAGCTCACCCAGATCATTATGTACAAGGAGTTATGATCTTTGGAAGTTGACCCTAAAATTCGCCTGGCCTCAGTATTTTTTTCCTGCACATTTACTGTTCACCACTATTTACGGTTAGATCAGAATGATCATAACTCATCGCTCGAGTGTCCGTTTTGGATGATCCACATATCGTTGGAAAGCTTATTCGATGCTCTACGCGATGACGGGTTGTATATCTAGAAATTCTACACAAAAAAATTATTAATCATAATAAAGAACAGAATTCAACACATTTTCGTCCTAGATCTTAACAAAAAAAAATTTCGAGGCATCACATCATCTCCCCCTTGGAAACATTCGTCCTTGAATATTGATAGGTAGGTCAAGAATACTATGAAAGTGAGTATATAGAGAAAAATCATCTTGCCCAAGCATATACTCCATTCTAGATTTTTTGAATATCATAGAAAACACACAAGTCAAGATAAACATAGCAATAAGGATTAAATCAAAAGAGAACGATACCTTTGACATGCTCAGGATTTGTAGGAAAGAGGTGGGGATATTTAGCGCGCATATCCGCTTCAGTTTCCCAAGTAGCACTCTCCACGGATTGATTTTGCCAAATCACTTTAACCAAAGGAACTTCCTTGTTTCTTAGCCTACGAACTTGAAAGTCAAAAACCTCAACCGGAATCTCTTCATATGAAAGACTATCTTGAATACCTGAGCTTTCGGAAGGATCAATCACAACAGAATCACCAATAGACTTCTTAAGCATAGAAACATGAAAAACCGGATGGACGTTAGATAAGTCTGCGGGCAATTCAACCTTATACTCTACCTTGCCAATGCGATCCACAATCTTATAGGGACCAATGTAACGGGGACTTAGTTTTCCTTTCTTCCCAAATATCTTCACCCATTTCATGGGTGAAACTTTCAAGTACACTAAATCACCAACATCAAATTCAAGGTCTTTCCTCCTTACATCTGCGTATGATTTTTGACGACTTTGGGCGGTTTTCAACCTTTCCTGAATTAACTTAACCTTCTCCATGGCCTCGAACACCGTATCCGGTCCAGTCGTGGCAGCCTCACCAACTTCAAACTAACCAATGGGTGATCTACACCTTCTACCATACAAAGCTTCAAATAGGGCCATTCCAATAGTAGCATGAAAACTATTATTGTAAGCAAACTCGATTAATGCTAAGTGCTCATCCCAACTACCTTTAAAATCAAGCACACAAACCCTCAACATATCTTCTAAAGTCTGAATGCTTCGCTCGGCCTGGCTATCTGTTTCCGAACGGAAAAAAGAACTTAAATGAATTTGGGTACCTAGACCCTTCTGGAAAGATTTCCAAAACTGAGAGGTAAACTGAGTACCTCTGTCAGAAATAATAACCAAAGGGAATCCGTGAAGTCTGACGAGTTCCTGAATATATATTCTAGCATAATCTTCAGCTGTATACGATGAATGCATAGGCAAGAAATGAGCTGATTTCGTCAGCCAATCTACGACAACCCAAATCGAATCATGATGGAGACGAGAAGGAGGCAAACCAACTATGAAGTCCATATTCACTTCTTCCCACTTCCAAGTAGGAATGCTAAAGTCTTGCATCACGTCACTGGGCCTTTGATGCTCTATTTTAACCTATTGACACGTGGAACACTTCACCACAAATTCTACTATGTTTCTCTTCATACCATTCCACAAATAGATTTCTCGCAAATCATGGTACATCTTGGTAGCACCAAGATGGATGGAGTATCGCGTACCATGCGCTTCTGCCATAATCCTCTGCTTCAAGTTATCAACATCAGGAACACATAATCTTTCTTGGAGTCTCAAAACGTCATCTCCTCCTTGGGAGAAAACCTCTACCTTTTGGTCTTTAACTAACTCTTTTAACCTGACCAAGGTAGGATCCCTGTCTTGCTTCTCCTTCACTTCCGAAACTAAAGAGGATTCGGAACCGCTTTGCACTCCTATACTACCCTCAGCATCACCAAACAACCTAACCCCTAATCTAGCCAAACAATGTACCTTACGGGCCAACTCCTTCTTACCAATCTCCACATGTGCTACGCTACCCATGGACTTCCGACTAAGGGCATCTGCTACTATATTGGCCTTTCCCGGATGATATAGCACCCTCATATCATAATCTTTCAATAGTTCTAACCATTGTCTCTGCCTAAGATTCAACTCCTTTTGGGTGAATACATACTGCAAGCTCTTATGGTCTGTAAAGACGTTGCCATGGACACCATACAAATAATGTCTCAAGATTTTCAAAGCAAAAACCACGGCAGCTAATTCAAGGTCATTGGTAGGATAATTCTTCTCGTGAGGCTTTAGCTGCTTGGAAGCATAAGCTATAACCTTGCCCTTTTGCATCAATACACAACCCAAACCGACTCTGGAAACATCACAATACACAAAAAAACCATCAACACCGTCAGGCAAAGTCAACACAAGGGCTAAAGTGAGTCGAGTCTTCAACACTTGAAAACTCTTCTCGCAAGATTTGGACCACAGGAACTTCACTTTCTTTTGGGTCAAACGGGTCATAGAAGACGCAATAGATGAAAACCCTTCAACAAAATAACGATAATAACCAAATAGACCCAAGAAACTTTGGATATCAGAAGGAGAAATAGGTCAAGGCCAACTCTTTATAGCCTCTATCTTTTGAGGATCAACTCTAATACCTTCGAAAGAAACAACATGACCCAAGAAGGCTATAGAGTTCAGATAGAACTCACACTTACTGACTTAGCATACAATCGATGAGTTCGAAGAGTTTTTAATATGATTCAGAGATGATCTGCATGATCACCCTCACTTCGAGAGTAAATAAGAATATCATCAAGGAACACTATTACAAATAAATCCAGATATGGCCGGAATACACGGTTCATAAGATCCATGAAAGTCGTTGGAGCATTAGTTAACCCAAAAGACATCACTAGAAATTCAAAATGACCGTAATGGGTTTGGAAGATTGTCTTGGGGATATCACATTCCCTAACCTTAAGTTGGTGATAACCGAATCTGAGGTCTATCTTCGAAAAGTAGCTCACACCTTGCAATTGATCAAATAAATCATCAATTCGAGGAAGCGGATATTTATTCTTGATAGTAACCCTATTAAGCTGCTGGTAATCAATACACATCCACAAAGAACCATCTTTCTTATGCACAAACAGGACAGGTGCACCCCACAGGGACATACTAGGTCTGATAAAGCTTTTGTCTAAAAGATCTTTCAATTGCTCCTTCAACTCTTTAAGTTCCGCGGGAGCCATGCGATACGGAGGAATGGAAATAGGCTGAGTATTGGAAAGAAGGTCAATCCCGAACTCTATCTCTATATCAAGAGGTACTCCAGGGAAATCTTCCGAAAAGATATCAAGAAACTCATTAACAACATTAATTGACTGAATGGTTGGGGTTTCAGACTTAGTGTCTTTAACCCGAACCAAATGGTGGATGCAACCTTTGGAAATCAACTTCCTAGCTTTTAGATAGGATATGAAGCGGCCCTTAGAAATCATAGAACTCCTGGACTATTCGAGGATGGGTTCATCAGGAAACTGAAACTTGACCACACCAGCACGACAATCAATAGATACATAGCATGAGTGAAGCTAATCCATACCTAGAATGATATCAAATTCAACCATATCTAGCTTAATCAAATCAGCATACATAACCCGATAAAAGACAGTAATGGGATATTTCTTATACACCCGCTTAGCAATGACAGACTCTCCTACAGGAGTAGAAACCAAAATAGGCTCAGAAATTAGTTCAGGATCCGTTTAAAGAAAAACTCAAACTGGGGTCCATCAACAGATAGACATCAAAATAGAAAACACTGAGCATACCAGTGACAACATCAGGAGAGTCCTCCTGCTCTTGATGAGGTGGTATAGCATAGAAACAATTCTGGCATTGACCGCCAGTAGTACTAGATGAAGCATCCTGAGGAGGAACTGGAAGGGCTGCGGGAGGCGGGGCACTGGTAGCATGACTCTGGGGACGGGCATCACAACTTCACTGTCTGGCATACGGGCAGTTTCTAAGTATGTGGCCCAACTTTCCACAACCAAAACAGTCCCGCTGCCCCATATAACACTCCCCAAAATGTTCTTTACCACACTTACCACACGAAGGAGGATGAGGCCGGTTGCTTACACTGTCCTGAGACCTGGAAGGTACCGACCTATTCCCGAGCTCCTACCTACCCCGATATATGAGAGAATTAGCTGAGGAAGGAGCAGGTATAAATGGATGTCTCTGAAACTGAGGGCGACTCCCTCCGAAGAATCTAGTCTGACCAGACCCCTGTTGCTCCGATCTGACTCTCTTAATCCCTCTTACTATTTCTCTTTCCTTTATCTTGTCTGACTCAATCTGTTGGGCGTGAATCATTAACCTAGAAAGATCAATCTCCCTGTCGATCATAGCAGATCTACATTCTTTCACCTCATAACTAGACACCCCAGTTAGAAACTTGCTCATACTAGTCCTCGAGTCAGCCATCATATTGGAAGCATACTTCGATAGCTGATTAAACTTAAGACAATACTCCTTAACCGACATGGAGCCTTGTCTCAAATTCATAAACTCCTCTATCTTAGCTTCCCATAACTCAAGAGGAAAGAATCTATCTAAGAAAGCATCTTGGAACAATTGCGAAGTCACCAGAGCGGTATCTTCCTCTCTACCCTTATTCCACATCTGCACCCAGTCATAGGCAACATCCTTCAACCGATAAGAAGCCATCTCCATACTTTCTTCCTCGGTCACGTGCATAATCTGTGTAATTTTATTCATTTCATCAATATACATCTGTGGGTCCTTACCTGCTCTCGACCTATAAAACTCTGGCAGATTCATCCCCATAAAGTCACAAATTCATGTTGCTGCTGAAGTATTTTCCTGCGGAGGTGGAGCGTTGTCCTAAGTATTGGCGGTAACTACCTGGGCTAGCATCTAAAAAGCTGCCTGAAATTCGGCATGGGATACCGTCTCATGTAACGGATCAACGGGTTGAGGTTGGTTATTGTTTTCGTGAGCTCAATGTGGAGGCATTTTCTGTCATAAGAACGCACGAATTAATAGTAGAAGGAAATAGTTGTAAGCATGATAGACTCTTGTAGAAAGAAAGAAACAATTTTTCCTAGAACACCCCGCAGCCTCTTGATCATAGGTATGGCGCGCTACACAATGATGCTCAAGACTCTACGTAACGCAGCTTGTCAGACTCCCTAGGACTCTTCACAACCTTAGGCTCTGATACCAAGTTTGTAATGCCCCGAAATATCATCCCGAGATGCCACACGGTGCCCAAGGCTACACGTAGCCTCAAGCTAACCCTTTAAGCCAAAACACTACCCTTGGGTTCCAACACAACAACATACACGCTACGCTAAGGATATATATATAAGTACATATCATATCACATCGCACATGGCATGGAATATCATTAGACTGTACATATATGGAATGTCTATACACAAACCAACCCAACAATACACTAGTCTGACATAGCCTCTATACAGAAAAATCAACGAGCAATTGGGACAAACCCCCAACTGACTCAACAGACCAAAGGGATCACAAAACAATAGCACCAAAACTAGCAACTTGGTCCTCGAACCATGAGGACTCACCACTAAAGAAATGTAGATGCGGCACTCGGATATCACTTTCGTGGCTACGACTGAGTACCTAAACCTACATCATGGTAAGAATGTAGCCCATAAAGAAATATGTGGGTCAGCACAAGATACGTACTGAGTATGTGGGGGCGCATGCAAAATATAAATAATATCATAAATTTCATAAAAACGTACATACGGACCATAATGACACACCTGGCTTGAGTGACATGAATCATGCAACTCATAACATCTTAGATAGGAAATGTAGGAGAAA